>NW_015438364.1:73509-84289 GCF_001293395.1 Leptomonas pyrrhocoris
CGTGTGTGTGTGTGTGGTGGGGGGGGAGGGAGAGAGAGGGAAAGTGAAACACAGCCGGCCCGTCTTCGTTTCCGCTCCGCGCGTTGTTCTTGTTTTCTTAATCGGGGTGGTAAATCCTCTTTGATGGACGACAGTCGGAACCGAAGTGCGGTGAGAAAGCCACACGCAGCGCAGGCCGAGGACACACGTCAACGACCAAAGAAAAAAGAAAAACCCACGAAAGAAGAAAGGGGAGGTAGAAGGCAACGCGTATTGGGGGGGTATATCAAGAAGAGGAAACCAAAACGGCGACACCACGCTCTTCTCCCGGCAGTGGCTCTTTTGAATGGCCGCAAACACGCAAAGACTCAAAGCAGTTTCGCATGGGATGTTGCATCTCCGTTTGTTTTCGCCCGATCAAAGCGCGCAAACTGCAAGAGCTGCCTTCTCACCAACGCCCGTATTTCGCACACGTGTGAAAGCGAAGACAGCGAGCACCGAGGGCTCGTCACCGCAACCTGACACAGGCCGACACGCCATTGTCGGTGCGACCCACACACACATTTTCACTCTCCGTTAATGTGTGTTCTTTTCGTTTTCGCAGGTCGAGTCACGAGAACAAAGACGGAGGCGCCTCGCAAGCACATCCTCGGCACTTCCATGTTCCAGCACAGCCACGAGGAGGAGGAAGATCTGCGAAAATGCCGATTTGAAATTGCATTTCGAACGTTCGAAAGGAAAGAAAAACCCAAGGAAGAAAAAAGAAAAATGATCATTCGCGCCAATGGCTGGCAACGCTCCTCCGCTTCATTCTTCTTCGCCTTTGGAATCCATCAACAGACACCAAAAAACAAGGCTGGTCGGAAATTAGAGAGCGAGGAAAATCAGGTCTGTCTGTGCCGCCCTTGCACAGCGCCTTCCTCTATTTGACGCTTCTGCAGTTATCCATTGAAGAAGAAGACAGAGAAGGAGCGAAAACGCGCGCATCTGAATTCACACTAACGGCGATGCCGCGCTGTATTGGCGGCTTCATCTCCACAGCAGGTCCGCCATCAGGGAATACAAGAGACGAAATGTGAGGTAAAAGAAAAAACTGGTATATCAACAAAAGAAGGCCCTCAAAAAATATATATAATAATAACGGAGAATCAACCTTCGCCGTTCGAGCTTCCGCTGTGGCGCTGTCATGCGGAAAAAAATCTTCGCGACGCCAACCATCTAAGCGACTTTATAGGCTCACACCTCACTAGCAGAGCAACAGCGTGTGTTCGTCTACGGCAGTCCGATGTCTGCACCACCGTCGCCACAGTTGCAGCGCTCCGGAGTCGCTTGCACAGTTACAACGGAAAACGTTGTCCTTTTTAATATTCTTATTTGGCCGTCTCACACGCTGCGAGGGAGCGCTGTACAACAGCGGAGATGGCAGACGCGCGTGTAGAGGCAGCCCATTTCCTCCGTGGAAAACACGTAGGAAACGCTTCGTTAGTGAATGGAAAAGCGTGCATTATCGAATTATAATTGTCTTCAAAACAAGAAAGCAAAGGTATCAACGGATGTACACGAATTGTGCGGTTTAAATGCGGCTTCCCCCCGTAGGCGTCCCCTCGGCTCCTTCCTCCATCTCCATAGAGAAGCGAGAGTATGAACACCGACAGAGCGTGAAACATGCAAAGGTGTATGCAAAGACAAAGAAACAGAAGAAAGGTCTCCTCCTGCGTGAATCGCCAACTGATACAACGTGACTTCCTACGCATTGCCGAGACGTCAACACGCGCGCTCAGGCCCACAGCAAATGAAGGCAACCATCCACCTTGAGAACGACGATAGACACCAGAGGCGGCGAATCCTGCACGCACGCACCACCTCCCTCTTCACCTAGTCACACTTACAGCTCTGCACGGTACGCATACGTCTGCTTGAAGCGCTGCTGAAGCCAATCGCCGGCCTTCACGTCGGGGAAGAGGGCGGGGTGCTGCTCGTCGAAGCAGTTCGGCAGGCACGAAATCACAGTCTCGGGGTTCGGCTCGCAGAAGAACGGCATCGAGATGCGCTCCACACCGGGGTTCACAACGCGGTGCAGCGTGCTCTTGTAGCGCCCGTTGCTCCACATCGACATCATATCGCCGATGTTCACCACGTAGCTGCCCTCGATCGGCGGCGCATCCATCCACTCGCCGCTCAGGTTCTGTACCTGCAGACCGCCGGCCTTGTCCTGGTACAGCAGCGTCACGATGCCGTAGTCCGTGTGCGCGCCGCACACCACGCGGCCCTTCTCGTCCGGCAGCGCAGGGTAGCGGATCATGCGGAAGCCACTCAACGGTTCAGTAAACTTGTCCTGAAAGAAGCCCTCATCGATGCCGATCGCCAGAGCAAGCGCACGCAGCAGCTGCAACGCCATCTTCTGCATGTCCGCGTAGTGCTGCTCCATCAGCTCCGTCCAGCCCTCAATCGAGGTCGGGTGGTTGTTGGGGCCGCGGAGAGGCTGGCCGGCCACCACGGAGGGGTGGTCCAGCGGCAGGTGGCAACCCATGTCGAAGGTCTCCTTCCAGTCGCCCGGCTTGCTGGGGTCCAGCTGCTCCGCCGTGTACGAGCCGTAGCCACGGTGATGGGCGGTCTCCTCGATATTGATCTTCATCTTCTCTTCTTCCGGCAGGGCGAAGAACCTGTCCGCCATCTCCGTCAGCTTCGCGACACGCTCCTTGGGGATGCCGTGGCCGGTGATGTAGAAGAAGCCCCACGTGCGGCACGCGTCGTCGATGGCGTGGGCAACGCGCAGCAAGTCATCCTTGTTGTCGTTGTACAGCGGCGAGATGTCGATGACGGGGAGAGACATCGTGGGACAGCGGAGGTGCGGTGAGAAATGGAGAAGTCGCAGAGGCGAAGGCGGTGGGCGGCAGCACGAGTGAGAGCGAGAGCGCGGTGGAGCGGCGGGGCAGGACGAGTTAGTCGTGGCTTTTCGCCGTTGTTGGTTGGTTGCGTGGACGGCGGTGGAGGTCGCATTGCGAGAGGAAAGCAGAGGGGGAGGGGAAAGACGGCACGAATTGGAAAGGCGCAGTGGAAACGCATCTTCGCAGCGAGCGAGGCACGGCTTCGGCACGCGGGCCGCAAGAGAGCCCGCCACCACCCGCGCTGCGCCTCGCCTCTCCTTGGGGGCACAGCCTGACGAGGCAAGGACAGGGAGAGAAGACGCGCAGCAGGCGGGCTTCGTCCACGTGTACCGGAGAGCCGATGGTGCCGCCGGCACTGCCCGTTTTGAGCGAGCACCCTTCCGCCGGCTCCGCCGCGTGCAGCGCACGGCATCCGTTGATTTGAGTCACCACACAAAAGAGAAACAATGGAGAGAGAGAGAGAGAGAGAGCGGCGTTCAAGGAAGAAGGCGCTCCTCGGAAGGAAACGGTGGCGTAAACAGCCGCTCCTCTTCACCTCAAGTGCGGCGAGCGAGAATAAAACTAATAAAACAAACGAAAACGAAAACAAAACAAACGACGCCACTGTGCTCAACGTGTTTCCACCGACCTGGAGAAACGTGCGCTTCAAGGAAACGAGACAAGCATTGCGAAGAGAATCGAACTCAAGACCGTCACTCGCAATCGCTCAGAAACCGTTACCGTCCACATCGACAGAAAATTTATTATAATACTAAAGAAGAGAAAAGAAAAAGAAAAAGAAATCGCGGTCAACTGCGATAAATGTGTCGACGAAAACAAGGACGTAATACGTGGTAGCCCCTCGAATAAACGCTAGAAGAATAAACTGCGTCTCGTAGGAAATCCACGCAGAAGAAAACGCCTCCAAATCGATTTAACCAAACAATAATAATATTAATAAGAGCGAGGTTAATCAGAGTCTTCGCTGTCACACCTGTAGTGGAAGAGAAGGTTTCTTTACCTTATGTATACGTTTTGATGTCGTGCGAGGGGGTCACATGTGCCGCATTTGGTGTCCCGCCCAACCGGGAACGCAAAACAAAAATGCGGTGGCTGGAAGGATACGCGTACTAGCGACACATGATCACTTCACACGAAAATTCATTATTATCACTCGTCACCACCGTCACAGCGTTGGACACAGTATATCAACACGTCCCTTCTCAATGGCGGATGCCGCATCGCTGAACAGGTGTGCGTGTGCCACGACCCTCACAAGCCCTTCTCCTTCAGCGGGGATTCGAAGCAGTTGAAGGCAGGGTGCCAACGCTGAGCCTCGCACAGACGCACCTTCAGACTGAAAGCGCGGAGCGAGAGGTGGGGAAGATACAGATCCTTAAGCTTTCGCGGTCGGCTTCTCCAGGTTGTCTTTCCGCGTACGGAAGGCGTACGTTTCCTTGAAGCACTTATCCATCCAGTCAACGGCCTTCACGTCGGGGAAGAGGGCGGGGTGCTGCTCGTCGAAGCAGTTCGGCAGGCACGAAATCACGGTCTCGGGGTTCGGCTCGCAGAAGAACGGCATCGAGATGCGCTCCACGCCGACGTTCACAACGCGGTGCGGCGTGCTCTTGTAGCGCCCGTTGCTCCACATCGACATCATATCGGCAATGTTCACCACGTAGCTGCCCTCGATCGGCGGCGCATCCATCCACTCGCCGCTCAGGTTCTGTACCTGCAGACCGCCGGCCTTGTCCTGGTACAGCAGCGTCACGATGCCGTAGTCCGTGTGCGCGCCGCACACCACGCGGCCCTTCTCGTCCGGCAGCGCAGGGTAGCGGATCATGCGGAAGCCACTCAACGGTTCAGTAAACTTGTCCTGAAAGAAGCCCTCATCGATGCCGATCGCCAGAGCAAGCGCACGCAGCAGCTGCAACGCCATCTTCTGCATGTCCGCGTAGTGCTGCTCCATCAGCTCCGTCCAGCCCTCAATCGAGGTCGGGTGGTTGTTGGGGCCGCGGAGAGGCTGGCCGGCCACCACGGAGGGGTGGTCCAGCGGCAGGTGGCAACCCATGTCGAAGGTCTCCTTCCAGTCGCCCGGCTTGCTGGGGTCCAGCTGCTCCGCCGTGTACGAGCCGTAGCCACGGTGATGGGCGGTCTCCTCGATATTGATCTTCATCTTCTCTTCTTCCGGCAGGGCGAAGAACCTGTCCGCCATCTCCGTCAGCTTCGCGACACGCTCCTTGGGGATGCCGTGGCCGGTGATGTAGAAGAAGCCCCACGTGCGGCACGCGTCGTCGATGGCGTGGGCAACGCGCAGCAAGTCATCCTTGTTGTCGTTGTACAGCGGCGAGATGTCGATGACGGGGAGAGACATCGTGGGACAGCGGAGGTGCGGTGAGAAATGGAGAAGTCGCAGAGGCGAAGGCGGTGGGCGGCAGCACGAGTGAGAGCGAGAGCGCGGTGGAGCGGCGGGGCAGGACGAGTTAGTCGTGGCTTTTCGCCGTTGTTGGTTGGTTGCGTGGACGGCGGTGGAGGTCGCATTGCGAGAGGAAAGCAGAGGGGGAGGGGAAAGACGGCACGAATTGGAAAGGCGCAGTGGAAACGCATCTTCGCAGCGAGCGAGGCACGGCTTCGGCACGCGGGCCGCAAGAGAGCCCGCCACCACCCGCGCTGCGCCTCGCCTCTCCTTGGGGGCACAGCCTGACGAGGCAAGGACAGGGAGAGAAGACGCGCAGCAGGCGGGCTTCGTCCACGTGTACCGGAGAGCCGATGGTGCCGCCGGCACTGCCCGTTTTGAGCGAGCACCCTTCCGCCGGCTCCGCCGCGTGCAGCGCACGGCATCCGTTGATTTGAGTCACCACACAAAAGAGAAACAATGGAGAGAGAGAGAGAGAGAGAGCGGCGTTCAAGGAAGAAGGCGCTCCTCGGAAGGAAACGGTGGCGTAAACAGCCGCTCCTCTTCACCTCAAGTGCGGCGAGCGAGAATAAAACTAATAAAACAAACGAAAACGAAAACAAAACAAACGACGCCACTGTGCTCAACGTGTTTCCACCGACCTGGAGAAACGTGCGCTTCAAGGAAACGAGACAAGCATTGCGAAGAGAATCGAACTCAAGACCGTCACTCGCAATCGCTCAGAAACCGTTACCGTCCACATCGACAGAAAATTTATTATAATACTAAAGAAGAGAAAAGAAAAAGAAAAAGAAATCGCGGTCAACTGCGATAAATGTGTCGACGAAAACAAGGACGTAATACGTGGTAGCACCTTCACATACATAAAGGAAAAAGAAACAAAAATACGCCTCTCGCGCAGAATCGGTTTAAAAGAACTGGTGAGAGCGGTAGAAATAAAAGACGCTCAACAAGACATCACCGCTGCACTCGTCGTAGAACAAGAGAGGTCATTTCATAAAATATATTATTTTTGGTGTCACGCGAGAGTGCCATGTGCCGCATTTGGTGTCCCGCCCAACCGGGAAGGCAAAACAAAGGCACAAAGGCTCATTTCATAGGAATAATAGCGAAGAAATTGAACTTATAGGAAAGCACTATTATCACTCGTCACCACCGTCACAGCGTTGGACACAGTATATCAACACGTCCCTTCTCAATGGCGGATGCCGCATCGCTGAACAGGTGTGCGTGTGCCACGACCCTCACAAGCCCTTCTCCTTCAGCGGGGATTCGAAGCAGTTGAAGGCAGGGTGCCAACGCTGCGCCTCGCACAGACGCACCTTCAGACTGAAAGCGCGGAGCGAGAGGTGGGGAAGATAGAGATCCTTAAGCTTTCGCGGTCCACGTCTTCTACATCTCCGCACGGTACGCATACGTCCGCTTGAAGCGCTGCTGAAGCCAATCGCCGGCCTTCACGTCGGGGAAGAGGGCGGGGTGCTGCTCGTCGAAGCAGTTCGGCAGGCACGAAATCACAGTCTCGGGGTTCGGCTCGCAGAAGAACGGCATCGAGATGCGCTCCACACCGGGGTTCACAACGCGGTGCAGCGTGCTCTTGTAGCGCCCGTTGCTCCACATCGACATCATATCGCCGATGTTCACCACGTAGCTGCCCTCGATCGGCGGCGCATCCATCCACTCGCCGCTCAGGTTCTGTACCTGCAGACCGCCGGCCTTGTCCTGGTACAGCAGCGTCACGATGCCGTAGTCCGTGTGCGCGCCGCACACCACGCGGCCCTTCTCGTCCGGCAGCGCAGGGTAGCGGATCATGCGGAACACGCTGAGCGGCTCGTGGAACTTCGATACGAAGAAGCCCTCATCGATGCCGATCGCCAGAGCAAGCGCACGCAGCAGCTGCAACGCCATCTTCTGCATGTCCGCGTAGTGCTGCTCCATCAGCTCCGTCCAGCCCTCAATCGAGGTCGGGTGGTTGTTGGGGCCGCGGAGAGGCTGGCCGGCCACCACGGAGGGGTGGTCCAGCGGCAGGTGGCAACCCATGTCGAAGGTCTCCTTCCAGTCGCCCGGCTTGCTGGGGTCCAGCTGCTCCGCCGCGTACGTACCGTAGCCACGGTGGTTCGTCGTCTTCGAAATGTCGATCTTCAACTTCTCTTCTTCCGGCAGGGCGAAGAACCTGTCCGCCATCTCCGTCAGCTTCGCGACACGCTCCTTGGGGATGCCGTGGCCGGTGATGTAGAAGAAGCCCCACGTGCGGCACGCGTCGTCGATGGCGTGGGCAACGCGCAGCAAGTCATCCTTGTTGTCGTTGTACAGCGGCGAGATGTCGATGACGGGGAGAGACATCGTGGGACAGCGGAGGTGCGGTGAGAAATGTAAAAAAGAATATAACGGGTAGCAAGTTGAGTTCTCCGAGCGATGCTGTACTATCAAAACGAAGAAGGGAGGATTGACGCGTTGATGGCGGCACGGTTCGAGCCGACTATGAAAGGAAGTAGACTCGGTTGAAGGAGAATGTTGAAGAGTACGCGATAAAACCCCTTAGGTGAGAGAGAGAGAGAACGGAGACGCCTGCAACGAGTTTATCGCGATGATAGATGGAGCGAACATGGAACGCACTGGAGGCCTCCAAGATGCTTCCCCACCACCACCATCACCAGCACAAAAGAAAGGATGAGTGGTGTTAGTCCGGGTGCGATAAGCGGTGACGGACGCAGTGCTCAGTAGCCGCTGTTAGAGAGACTCGAGAGAACGTTTTTCTTCTTTTTTTAACGGCTACTTCAAAGATGGTGAAGTTGTTGTCAGTAGTTACGATTTCGTTTTGTGGTTATTGCTTCATTCCCTTTGTAAAGCAATAGCGGAGAGTGGCCTCCTGTACGCGACGGTCCTTCGCCGATCCGTGGATCGGTCATAACACCCGCAGTGTCTAGGGTGCTCTTACCTCATCTCAGCCGCCTGGACATCGCCACCATGCACTCCTGCGCCGCACGTTCTTCCTGTTGCCAGTCACACGGATCATCCGTAGAATCGCCGCTGCTATTCCCGTAGTGCGGCAGGAGGCGTCGAAACCCACACGGCACCTCCGCTCCGTGCAGCAGCGCCTCCTCCGCCTTATCCATCTCGCTTGCGCTGCTGCTCTCCTGGCAGGTGTACGAGGCGTACGCTCTTCTATTGCCCTCGTGTGCCTCCCACGGAGGCAAGTGTGCTTCGAGCACGCGGAACGTGTCACGCAGCACCGCACTCTTCACCGCAAAATCAAAAGCCGTGTCGCAGAACAGCGAAGGAGAGTGATTTACCTCCATCAGCACCGGCTCCAGCGCAGCCTCGCGCAACATCACATCAAAGCCGAGAAGCTCAAAGCAGCCTCTGCCGTCAGCGCGCTCGCCACGGGCACCACCCGCGCTAATCAGCTCACGACGCAGCGCCTCCACGCCGGAGAGAACTGTCAAGGTGATGCACTCGTCAATGCGACGCTGCACACGAGCCCACCCACCAGAAGTGTGAAGGCCGTCGATGTACGCCGACAGCGCCGCAAGACTTCGTTTGTTGCTCGCTGCGGCGTCTTCGACGGCACTCCTCGCACGTGCTCCTTCCATGTCTCCTGCCGGCATGCCGGCAGGCGTAAACAGATCCGATTTTCTGTTGACTGCATAGTTGGTTAAGTGCTTCAGCGCATTCGTGCAGTTCGCTTCTGTCGGCGTGGCGTACGGCTCGGCGCAGATACGCACCAGGCCTTCGCGGTGTACGTACAGCCGTACCCCTTCCACGCCCGGCGGCACCTCCGTGAAACTTGGCGTGACCGCCGCCGTCGTTGCTGCGCTGGATTCCGCACGCAGACCGCCAGAGACTTGCTCGCGCCGAATTGGCTTGCGTGGTTGCTGCGCAGGCGTCACCGACACCAACAGCACGTACAATCGAAGGTCGAACTTCTTGCCGTCCATGAGCAGCGGTCGGTCAATGTAGAGCTGAACGATGCATTCATGCTTTCTGTCTCGCTGCTCTGCCTCCGTGAGGTCGGAGAGGGGAGAGGTGGACAGCCGGATGCCTTTGCCCTCGCATCCAGTGTTGGGCTTAATGATAAAGAAAGGCCGGCGTTCACCCTCAGGTGCGGAGGAGAGCTGCCGTTGATAGGCCTCCAGACGGCCCAGGTCACCGATGCTGGAAAAACTCGGTGGGATCGAGTGCACGAAGTAACGGTAGAGCGGAAACCTAGCGGAAAAGGAATGGCCGTCCTGCGTGGCAAACTCCGATTTTAGTGCAAGACGGCACAGTTGCATGAGGCGGGAGAACAGCATCGCCTTGCGAGCGAGAGCGTTCATGGATGCAAAATGATTCAGCCGCTGATAGCATTCCAGCCCGGCAACACGTGCGCTTAGCACGCTTTTATCCGTCCAGATCACCTGCGGAGGGTGTGAAGCGACATCACCCGGGTCGGAATTCAGGGGAACATCATAGAACGACAAGGGCACCGCGGCTTCCGTGTCAACGTCGCTGACCACCCACCCTATCATTCGCGCAGCGGCACGCACGACGTGATATCGGGTGTGGCTGCAGTCGATGATCACACCTTTTGTTTCTTTACGCGTTGAACCGACAGAAGGCGACGCGGCCATGGGCCCAATTTGGGCCTGAAGCGACATATGAAACGACAATTATTCAGAGAAAAAGAAGGGGGAGTGGCAGTACCACGAAAAACATGTGGAGAGAGACGAGCGCCGCATATCAGGCAGACAAGGTTCGGCGCCTTTCAAGGCGTAACATGTGAATTACGAAGAGCGTTGCGGGTGCGCAGACAACGTTGGTGACGGACGCTGTCGTCACTAAGCAGAACGGAAACGAAGAAGGCGCAAAGAAACAGAGGAGCGAAAACTGTAAGAAGCATCGGTCTGCACCCGCACGAATGTTTGATAATCGGCAGCGCATTGCCACAAAACAAAATAACGGCCTTCGATGCAGTACTCCAAACCTCAGGCAGCAACGAATCCTGCGGCTAGCTAAGGTGTGAACTTGGGAAGCAACGTCAATGTCCCATTAGTCAGCCGGGATGTAGTCGTGCGCTAGCGGTGAAGCAGCCCACCTTGTTCGAATGAAACCGCAGTAAGTGCTCCCGCTTCTTTCATGATGTCATGGAGAAAAAAAAAGGAATGTTTCATCCTCATAATTGTCTTCTTCTTACAAGTACAATGTAAACCGAGGTTTGAGAGGGAGAGAAAAGATCTATCCGTGAGCTGTGTGGGTGTGCGTGCGTATACGCGCGCACGAGAAACACACTAGTTCGTGTATTGAGAGCAGCCACACTGCTTGCGCCGAGTATGGGTGCCTTCGCGTTGAATCAAATAAAGGGGTTTTTAATAAAGTCTACGGCACAATTACAACAACTAAAGGATCAGCTAAACAACGACATCTAAGAAAAGGAGGGGGAATGCAAATTTAGATTTATCTCTAATAACGGCTTCTCCACGCACACACACACACACACACACACACACACACACACAAGGTGCAGCGCTGAGGCGGCATGCAT
>NW_015438364.1:84578-109062 GCF_001293395.1 Leptomonas pyrrhocoris
AGGTGCAGCGCTGAGGCGGCATGCATATATAATCTTTGGGCTGCTCTAGAGAAGCCAAAGCCGCTCATCACAGTGAAGCACGCGCAAATAAGCGCCTCAGCGAACCGCGTTCCACCGCCGACGCTAACTCTCCTACGACGAGCGCTTGAGGGCGTGCAGGATGTCCGCCTTCTTCGTTGCCCCTGCGAGAGGAATAGATTTGTCCTTCGCAAACTCCCTCAGCGCGGCCACGGTCCACTTCGGGCTCGGCGTCTTGGGGCGGGAGGCGCGGGCAGCCTTGCGCGAGCCAGACCGGGAGCGGGAGCGCTTGGCGCGGGTGGCCGCCCTGGGCGAGGCCTTTGGCTTCGTCGGCGACGGCGAACGGGCGCGTGCGCGGGCCGGGGAGCGGGATGGGGTCGACTGCTTGGCGGACGTGCGCTTCGCCGCTGCCTTGTTCGGGCTCGCCTTCTTGGGCGACGGCTTGTGCCCGGAGGAGGCGCTGCGGGGGGTGCTGGCGGCCTTCGGCGACCTGACGGGCGAGCGAGCAGCGGACTTGCGCGTCGTCGAGGAGCGGGAGCGGGAGGACGCCCTGGAGAGTGGTGCAGCAGGAGCAGCAGCGGCGGCTGCGGCGGCAGGAGTCTGTGCCTTTACCTCCACCACTTTCACTGGTGTTGTGGGCTTCGCTCCTACCGACTTGAGCAACTCCGCGCGTCGCTTCGGCGAGAGCGGCGACGACTTCTTGGCGTTGGCGGCACGGCTGGGAGATGTGCGCCAGGCTGCCGCCACCGCCCGCTCCACCTTGTCTTTGATGTAGCCGTCGTCGTCGAAGATGCGGTGCTCGGGCAGCGGGAGGTCGTCGTCGTCCACCTCCGGCTTCGCGTAGATGTAATCCTTCCAGAACGGCATGATGGTGTAATGGTTACTCGGTGTATTGATGAAAACGTTAAATGAGAGAATACATGCGAACAGCCGCGAATAACACAAACTCCTTCAGGGTGCAACCGAGAAGCCGATCGAAGAACTTGGGATGTTTAATGCAAAGGAAGGGGAGAACAGTAGGTAGAGTGGAGTCGGCATTGTTCCCCTCTGGAGGTATTTCTTTCTTAACGCTTTTACATCTCAATTCGAATCGGACGGTGATCGCAGCTCGTCTTGTATGTCGCCACTCTGCCACCGCAACTGCGGCAATACTCGCTGCAGTGCCGTCGATGGTTTTCGCTAAGACACCGCCCAAACACAATGCATCAACATTTCCGTCTATGCAAGTACTCTGTTCTCTGCGATGCGTTGAATTTTTTCCTTCAGCGCCTTTTTATCATCCATGCAGACGTGTTTTTCTTTTTGAACCGGATTCCGGTGGAGTTGGGATCCGCAACGCAGGCTTTTGAAAAGAACACGTCTCCGGCAACCGGCATTCACCATGAAAAAGGAGAAACAAACAAAGGGCGTTGCAGCGCCTTCTTTTTCCTTTTCTGTTTTCTTTTGATTGTAAAAAGAAGAAATTATGAGGGAAAGGGAGGAGGTGAATGGAATCGACTTGGAATGATCGGAACGGTGATGATTACGGCCTTACTCACCTTTACCTTTAACACTGATTGGAGATCGTCAACAACGACAAAAAAAAAACTGTGAGAATGAAAACAATGAAGCGTAAGTCGGCGCATACATGAAATGATACCTGTAAAACATGTGCGTATTAACAACCGTTTTAGTTTTCATCATTGCAGTGAGCTGAAATTTACAAAAAAAAAGAGGAACACAGGAATACGACATTGAGAACACTTTAATTAACGAAAGAAGAAGATAGTAATGAGTCGTCAATACTCGTGTTTTTCTTTTCGGCGATAGAAATGTGTGCCATGGAGATGAGCGCTGAAGAAGAAGCACTGGGCCGAGTCACACCGCAAGTGTTCGTTTCTACGTTTTCCCTTTTGCGAGAGGGTGTGCCGTGGTGTGCGAACCAGTTGATTTCCAGATCGTCCCATATACATATATACAGTGATAATAAATAATCTTATAAAAAAGGTAGGCCACTGCGAGAATCGAACTCGCGACCCCCACTTTACGAGAGTGGTGCACTGCCACTGTGCTAAGCGGCCAACGGCCCTCAAGCATCATATCCACGACGACCGCGTGTGCAGCCGACACACGCCACGAAGGCGAACCACCATGCCCCTTTTTTCCACCGCAACCAGCAAACCAACTCTCCGCTTAACAGCGACGCCGTCGTGCGCCACCTCTTCCTGCTGGCCTGCAAAAAGAAAAAACAAAGCACACAAAGGAAGCAGCGCAACGCTGAGTCCATCACCGCCCTCACTACGTGCACACACTACAGGTGAGCCGTGCGGAAGAGGACCTGCTGAATTGGGTAGAAGCAGCCGGGGTTCATGATGTTGTCGGGGTCGAGAGCCTTCTTGATGCGCTCCTGCACCTCGATGTGGGCCTTGCCGTGCTCATGCACGAGGTGGTGTACCTTGCCGACACCCACGCCGTGCTCGCCTGAAACCGTGCCACCCATCTGCACAGCGCGCGTCACAATGCGGGACTCCAACGCACGACCACGCTTGAAGTCCTCGGCGCTCTTGTACGGAATCAACGCGTGGAAGTTGCCGTCGCTGATGTGCGCGCAGATGAGACACGGCACCTTCTCCTTTTTGAAGTCCTCTTCCGTCGCCGTCACACACTCGGCGAGGCGGCTGATCGGGACGCAGACATCGGTGGTGATGACGTGCTGCAGGCCCTTTGCCTTGTCGGAGTGCATCGCAGAGAAGAGGCAGTTGCGGCGCGACTCCCAGGCGCTGTCCAGGGCCTTGCCGTCCTTCAGGTACCGCAACTCCCGCGCCCCATGCTTCTTGAAGACTGCCGACACCTTCTTAAAGTCATTGTAGAGGTCCCTCCGGCGCCGGTCGTTGGACACAAACTCGAGCAGCACCATCGGTGCCTCAGGCAGGTGCGTTCCGCTGAAAGAATTGGCGGCGGTGACGCCCTCCTTGTTCATCATCTCGCACCGCAGTAGTGTGTGCGGCACGTCGCCCTCCTTCATCGCCACCACCGCCTTCACGGCCGACGTGGTCGAGTCGAAGACGCAGACGGCGCCTGCGTTGTACTTCTGAATCGGGAAGAGGCGGAAGCAGACCTCGCACACAACGCCGAGCGTGCCCTCCGACCCAATGTACAGCTGCGTCAGCTCCAGCCCGGCAGAGGACTTGCGCACCACCTGCCGTGTCTGCAACACATCCCCCGCCGGCGTCACGACGCGCAGCGACAGCACATTTTCACGCGTCGTGCCGTAGCGCAGCGTGCACATGCCGCTGCCGGAGCAGGCCACCATTCCACCGACGAAGGGGTCGGAGGACGGGTCGGGGCCGAAGAGAAAGCCGTGCTTCGCCGCCGCCTTGTTCAGCGCCGCCTTGCGCACCCCCGCGCCGACCCACACGCAGGCGTTCTCGAGGTCGAACTCGAGACGCTTCAGCAGCTCCGTGTCGATGACGATGCCTCCCGCGTAGGGGATGCAGCCGCCCTCGATACCTGTACCGGCGCCGCGGGGAGTCATGGGCACCTTGTGCTTCGCGCATATCTTCACCACCGTGGCGACCTTCTCCGTCGTGTCGGGGCGCACCGCAGCGACCGGAACGGCGCGGGCGTGGCTCGACTTGTCGCGGCTGTACCACTTGCGTAGTGTTGCCGCGTCGGTGATGAAGTTCTTGGGCCCGAGGTTGAGGGCGGCGATTTCGGTCAGCGCCGCTTTGTACCTGGCCTGGCGAGCCGCGAACGGCTCCACCTCAAACTCCTTGACATCGCCCATCTCTTTCGTTTCTTTGCTGTTGCTGTTGGGCCAAAGAAAAGCGCAGGGCGGAAGCTCGAACGCGAAGATGCACGGGCTGCACAGCAGAGGATGGAAGAGGAAGGGCGGTGAAACCTACGATAGAAGGGGCCGGAAAGGGAAAAAATACCGTAGCTACGTCTTGCGTCAGCGTTAAAAAGAAAAAAGCATTTAAACAAAGAGATAAAGAGATAAAGAGATAACGAAATAAATATTAACGATAGTAAGTAGAGAGAGAAGAGCACTTGAAGAAAGCCAAGCGAAAAGGAGCTTTCAGTAAAGCGTTAAAAATTGAATAATAATATTAATAATAAAGCGGTGCAATTAGAATGAAAGACGACAAATGTGGGAGGTGCGGCAGACGAAGAAGGGGGAAGTGGCCGACAGCATTCAGGGAAAGAAAACGCGGGCCAATGTGACAACTTCACTCAATGCACTCCAAAGCTGCCGGGCAACCAGAAGAAGAAAGCCATGGTGATTACGACTGAAACTCGAGAGGAATAGGAAGCAAAGCTCCTTCTCCCCTTCTCTCTCTCTCTCATTCTCTCGAAGAAAGAGCGATAATGGAAGCGATTTTTGACTTCTAAGGCGGTTAACACGACATAAAATGTATGTATATATATATAAGGGGAATCGCAAGAGAAAATGTGCGCGCATTACGGTCTTTTCCTCATATGCTTCTTCATTCAGAGCGAACCAACTGGCACAGCGACGTCGAAGAGCACAATGAAGGAGGCTGCAAAGATCGTATTTTGGGAGGCAAAGATGCGTTAACTCGGCATCTCGATTCGTAGAGATACAGAACAATAGACGAACGAAAAGTATGTATGATATGACAAGAAAGAGGAAGAAAGTCCGTTTTTCCGTAGAGTCCGTCAACAACGAACCCGTCTATGGCGAATTAAATTGATCGCAGTAGGAGAAATCTTGAGGCTATGGCTGGTGTTTTGCTTGTCTAATTAGTAAAGGGATAAAGAGCCGCATACACACCCGTGTAAGATCACCCAAACGGAGCCACACACCACAGTAAAACACGATCGAAAGGCAGTACTTCATTTTTCATGCTCTCTAACCTGTTTCTTGTCAGGGATGGCGCTCCTCCTTTGCGTTGCAGAGCGGAATGTGGCGAGCGGCAGTGTCCTTGGCAAAGCGGCGCCCACAGTGCGGGCACTGCACACGGTCGTCCTCGACGGCGGATGTGCCCGCCAAGGCACTCCGCAGCTGCGCACTCTGCCGCCGCCACTTCTCCGTCTTGACGCTGCCACTAGAGGCCGCCGCCGCCGTGGCAGCAGCAGCACGTTCGGGCTTCCCGCTGCTGCCTACGCTGCTGATGGACACCTTCCGATCCTTGCCGTCCGTCTTTGGCTTAGGATGTGTGATCTGCTGCCGCTCGCACGTGATTGCGTGCCGCTCCAGCCTATCGGGGGCGAAAGTGCGGCCACAGTGGGGGCACGGCACCAACGGCACATCCCGCATGTCGTCCGCCCCGGCTGGCAACTTCGGCGTGCCGCTCGCCGTCGCCGGCTTCTCGTCCACCGCAGCCGGGCGGATTTCCGAGTGGCTGGGGAGCGACGACTCCGACGCAGACGGCGCACTCGACATGGCGCGCTTTGCCGCGGAGGCGGGCATGTCCTCAAACGGTGTTTGATGCGACCCGACAGGTAATTGCTGCGGCCGCGGTGCCGCCGAGGTGTCGTCCAACGAGGCGCGTGCGCCGGGCGTGAGCGGCACGTGCTCGTAGACGCTCTCGTTTCTCACGCTGCTTTGGGGAACGCTGTTTGGGCAGGCGGCAGAGGCCGCGACCGATGTCCGCACCGGCGTCGGCTGCACATTCCAGTTCGAAACCGCGGGGTAGGACTCTGTGTCCCCATTAGGAGCTGCATTTGACGTCTTCGACGATGCCGCGTTGCTTCGACCGACAGCGTGGGTTGCCCCTCCGGGCATCCCCTCCCCCTCCGGCTGTGCGCGCTGCCAGTAGTTGCGCTGCGCCGTAGCACGCTGTTGTGCGCTGAGACGCAGCTTCAGAAACAGCAAAGAGTTAATGTCGGCGGGGGGAGCGTCGGATAGCATCTGCGTCTGCTCATCGAGCAGCGCCGGACCGTCAAAGTTTGCGTCCGGCAAGACGTGACGCCTATCGCGCATCATCGGTGCCCGAATACGTTGACGGTGAAAAGGACGGTACAACCGAGAAACACAAACCGAATAACAACAACGAAGCAAGTCGCTAACGTGTTGCACAACACCTACGGTGATGGAAAGATGCATAGCAGACAATGTAAAAAAAAAAAGGAGTCGAGGTAGGGGAAAGCAAAGACAAGACAGAATCGGCTGCGTTGGGACAACACGCTTTCAGTTTTTTCGTTCTTTTTGCTACGCGGAGATCATACTTGCCAGCGCATAGCTACTTCACGATCAGAGCGCTTCGTAGCTGACACAAACCCAAAGAAAAAACAACAGACTTGACGACTCCTCGTGGTGGAAACTAATTATTTTCTTTTCTTGCTCTGTCTGCCTTGGCGCAAAGCGTAAAACCGGCCGAAGACTACGCGTTGCGCAGCACCACATACTTCCGTGTGGAATATCCAAACTCGAACACGTCAGACTCAATCACCGTCGTCGGCTCCATCGCCGGCACCACCGCACCGTTCAGCTTGGTGTGATTGGTGGAGCCCAAGTCGATCAGCTGCAATTCCATTGTCCACACACCTGAGGCATCCCCGCCTGCTGCCTCTTGTTGACTCGCCAGCACCTCCCACATTCCCTCGCACAACGCCTTCAAAGTATCCGAGTCGTGAGCGTAGTGCGGCGGTCCAGCGTGAGGGGCGGATGAACCCTGCGTGTGTGCCTCTACGCATTCATGTAGCGGTGCTTCATCTACCAGCACAAAGCGCATCTCCAACGCCGCGTGTTGCCCCGAGCAGGAAGGGTGCTCCAGCGGCACATCGTTCACCACCGGCTCCTTGCCTAGCAGCCACACAGAGCGCCAGGTGATGTTCGCGTACTCCACAACTCGTTTTTCATCCTTCATGACCAGCAGCTTGTACGCAGGCGCGAAGAAGGCGCTGCTTTTAGAATTTGAAGACGAGGTTGAGTTTCTCGTCGAGTTCACCTTCCCTCGGCTCCATTTTAAGACGCTCGCGTACAAGCCGGACGTCTCCGCGCGTGAGGGTGACGCGCTCGATGGGGGAGGGGGAGAAGCAGCGGGTCGGGGAGATCCCCCGTAACGCCACCGCCGCTCGAGAAACTCCGCGATCGTTGCCACGCGCAAGTACGTCACAAGAGTCGGGTCGTCGTTAAACCTGTGCCCTGTTGAGTTGAAGCCATCCTCTGCACCGTCGTCCTCGCGGCGCAGCGCATCGAGCAGCTGCTGGGGAATCGTCAGCAAGGACGGACGCCATTTTAGTGTCCGCGATGTGGACGTTGCACCGTCGCTTGAAGTGATGAGGCGGGGCTGCGTAACGGGCAGGCCTGATAGACGAGACACAAGCAGTCCGGTGCGGCCGTAATGGGGCTGCTCCATGTCAGCTAACGTGGGAATTCGAGAGAAACCCGCAAGACAAAATGCGCACCTCAATTGCAAAGCGTCTTTCCAGATTGGAGTAGAAGAAGAAAAAGCGAATCTTCCAAACACGAAACAGAAAGGGAGGGGTGAGGAGAACGAATGGTATATGCCTCTCTGCCACCGCAAAGGCGGAGTTGAATGTGTGAGGAGCCAACAGAGGCATCGAGAGGACGCGGCAACATTCTAAAAGAAGAATCAAACGAAGACACGCCAGTCGACTTTTAGCTCCCCGTTGGGGCAGAATCACCGACCACACCGCGGATACATGGAATACACATATATATATCTATGTTTCCTCTTTCCATGGCATTTATGGAGTCTTGCGTTTCCACACGTGAACACGCAGCACGCCTTGGCACTCCTGTTCGAAGCGTCGTTGTCGCTAGTGTTTTCCTTTCTGCCACAGTCGAGCGTTGAGCGGATAAAGTACAAAACTCGAATGAAAGATCTATTAGAAATCCCTCTCCTGATGGACACGTGCGCACACTTGGTTTTTGCTGCTGGTGTTGTTGTATACTACAGAGGCCGCAGTGAGAAGTGGGATTTAACGAGGGAAACGAAGAATACGAATGAAAGAAAAAGGCTTACAGGCTTGTGCACTCGACGACGCTGCGAATCTCACGTGCGTTCGAGCACCGAAGAAGAACAGAAGAAACAACAAGGAAAAAAAAACTTGTGTGGAAGAAGCAAAACAAAAAGTGGCAGTGAAAGGGAAAATATATCCTAATTAGTACAACACTGCGTCTCACGTGAATTCTCTAGCTTCCTCCTCCACCTAGCGCGCACAACCTCCACATGTTGCTCATTTAATCAGCAGAAAACTCGTATAAATATATATTTAAAAAGCCGAGAGCTTGTTGAACCCTTTCATTAAACAACTCTAAAAACAAAAAACTGGGGGAAGTCGTCACTGACTGAAAGCCGTAAGAGATGGAAGATGGGGTCCCCTGACTCTAAGTTCTTCCGCAACACGCATACTCGTTCCTATCCATTGGTAAGCAGTCACCCTCCTCTGTGAAACCGTATGCGAGGTGTTTGTCTTGTTGAGACGAAAACAGAGGCCTTTTGCCTCTCAGTATTGAAAAGGGGGAGGCAAGAAAGCCAGCATGAAAGTGACGGGGATTGATAAGGAAAGCTTTTCCGACGGCGCGTGCGAGTGAGAATAGGTGTATAGATACCACAACCGGTAAGCAACGCTCAACAGCAAAAGAAAAAAGATAATGGCACAGCTACGGGGTACAGATACAGAATTTACTGAGATGAGAGAGGGAGGAAAGAAACGCAAAGCGCTTCGGCGTCTCTTTTCACCCTCTTTCTTGTTCTTTCCTCTTTTTGACATCTATCAAAAGATCAGCTCAGTGCACCTTGTTGCGGTACTGCTTGTACATGTCAATAGCCCACTTTGCCCACACAATCGCAATGACCTGGAAGATAATAATGGCCACCCAGAACCCCCAGACACGACCCTTCTTGCCACGGAATAGCTTACGCACACCGGTGGAGCGGGAGTTCGAGCGGCCGGAGCTCATCGCGTCCATCAACTTTGCGTCCGCCTCCCACATCGACGTCGGCGGCGTCGCCTTCGGCTTCTGGAAGACGGACTTCACCGCCCCCGGCAGAGCAGCCACGGCGGCGGCAGCGGCAGCGACGGGGGAGCGGCGGCTACGAGACCGGGCGGGAGTTCGCGAGGTGGACGCTGAGCGCGCCCTTCGACCGCGGCTGCGGCTGCGAGAAGCGGATGCGTTGCGCTTTGCCGGCATTGGGAATGCTGCTGCTGATGTTATAGATGCTTATAATAAAGCAGAACAGAGGGGAGAGGGGAGAGGACTCTGTGTGTGTGTGTGTGTGTGTTTGGTAGGTATGTTTTTTTACGTCTGAGTGGCAGCGTTTACCGACAAGGAACAGCTAAAGAATCATGCCGACGCACATGCAAAGAAATCCGGACAGCACGCCCAGCAGCAGAAATACGAAAGGACGACCAAGAAGGATTTGAAAGGGTAGAAGCATTCACAACTATAAAGATGCAGCACCTTCAGCAAAAAAAAAAAAACACGAAATACACAAATCATCCCGAGCACTCAAGGAGTAGTGGTGCGCCGCCATCGAAAGAGCTGCTACTTCATAGTTGCATGTAGAATGCTGCCTCAGGAAGAAAAGCCTCGTATCTTTCTGTCAGCTTGTCGTCTCTGGCTTGGCACGTATCCACAACACGGAACATAAGAATTCGTCCTTCTCTGTTCTTACGGCCATGAACGTCGCAGAACAGCAGCGGCGCGCCGCCGCCTCCATCTCAGTGCGAAGAACACCCAAAAGGAGACAACAGATATATTCTTGTTTGTTTGTGACTCTCTTGTTCTCCTCCGTTAAGGATTAAAAAGACGAGGCGTTGTTTGTCACTTGTGAGCGAAACGGGCGCTCCCGTGTCGCCGCTGTCGCTCTCTCCGTCCCCGCCCTCCCCATTGTCGCCCGCACCTGCGTACACCGGGCTGAATACACGCGAGAGGGAGAGGCAGCCGTGTAGGTGAACTCACGCCACGCAAATACAGCATGCAAAGACGAAAGAGCGATAACTTAAACCAAGAAAAAAAGGAGAAAATAAGCACAGTGGGCGTCGCATAACGCGAAGGGAGAAGAAGAAAAAGAGCAAAGAATACGACACCTGCGCGCTGTAGCTCAACACGGCCACCTCCAAAAGAAAAAAGGACGTGATCCGTTCAGCTGCATAAGGAATGCCGTCCCTCCCTTCCCTTCTTGTGTGTTTAACCCTGAGGTACCGTCGTGTCAGTCAAGGTCATCCTGCGCGGCTGAGCGGGCGTTCTTGGCCGACGCACCGCCAGGAGCCGCACCACCTTGCGGGGCACCTCTGGGGAAGCCACCGGGCATCCCTCCCGGCATGCCGCCACCGCCCATCATCTTGGACATGATCTTTTGCATGATCGGGCCCACCTTGGGGTCGTTCATCATGCCCATGGCCGCCATCGGGTTTTGCATCATCTGCGACAGCTTTGGACCCACCTCGGGATCCTGCATGGCCGCCATGATCTCCGGATCCTCGAAGATGGCATCCATGCCAGGGGGCATACCCCCTGGCATACCACCTGGCATACCTCCAGGCATGCCGCCGTACCCGCGGCTTGCCTCCTCTTCCTCTTCTGCCGCCGCCGCCGCCTCTGCCTGACGCTGACGGCGTAACTCCTCCTGCCGCTTGAGGGCCGCCTCCCTCTTCGCCTCCTGCTGGGCCAACTCGCGCTTGTGACGCTGCGTCGCACGCGACTGCACGTACTTCAACGTCTCGTTCGTCTTGTCATCGTAGTCGATGCTCTGCGCATCGCCGAGGTCCTTCACGGCCTCCGCCCAGTCGCCGAGGTGGCGGCGCACGGTGCCCCGCACCCGCAGCGCACGCACGTTTTGGGGGTTGATGGCGAGGGCCTTGTTGGCGTCGTGCAGCGCGGCGCACGGCTTATTGCCTTCGAGGTGGTAGAGAGCGCGGAGGCCCCAGTACATGGCGTTGTTCGGGTTGTGCGTGAGGGCCTCGTTCATCTTCGCTATTGCCTCCTCCCGCTTGCCCTCGCCGTACAGCTCCGCCGCTTCCCCCTTCGCCGTCATGGCAGCCTCCACGTCGGCATCGGAGGGCTCACCCGCCTTCGCCGGGATCTCGGTCGGCTCGCCGTCGTCCAGCGTCCACCGCTCCTCATCCGGCTCACTGGCATCGTCATCCTCCTCTGCCGCTGCCTGCGCAGTTGTGGGTGACGGTGCCTCCTGCGGCGTGGGGGGAGAGGCGAAGGTGGCCCCTGCCTGTGTGGCCCACCGCTTCAGTTCCGCGAGCTCCACCTTGTGGATATCCTCCGGGTGCGCCTCCAGCGTCTCCACCACGCGGTTTAGCGCCGCCACATCTTCCTCGCTGTACGCCGACATCGTGCTTTCGTGGGAATTCTTTTGAAAGAAAAAAAATATGGAAAGATGTGATACAGTTTTTTGTTGGTGGTGGTGGTGCTGTTGAGGAGGCTGAGGAAAGAACACACAAGCTGTACACTACGCCTTTGAGACTGTCTTCTCCGCAAGATTCGCCAGCAGAGACACGGCTGCAGCGATGCGAACGTGCGCGTGGGAGGAAAGAAAAAAGGGTAACTAGTAAGTATACTTTAAAGAAACGAAGAAGCGATAGTTAGCGCGGAGAAATGCGAGAGATTTCTTCTTCATTGCGGGGATGCAGCGTCACCGATGAGCACGTCAAAGCAGGAAAAGGAGAGAGGAAAATGAGAAAGTGGCAGAGGGATCCGGAGATGAGAGATCCTCAGAGAAGTGATGCCGCGAATCGACAGCACGATAGAGTTTTGTGCTGGTATCCAAGTGTGTGTGTGTGTGTGTGTTAACAGGAAAACAATTCTTCAGCGTATGCGAAGAATAAAACGCCATTCTTTTTGCCAAAAGCACCGCATTTTGCGAGAAGGTCGTGCAAAAGCAATTTACTCGCTATTCGATGTTTCCTTTCCAACGCAGCATCGTTGGTTTGCTTTTTGCTAATCTCGTGTTATCGCGTGTGCAATGACCGCTGAAGTCCAACTGAGCAGGCAGGGGTGGGAGGGGGGGGGGGGGTGGGAACTGAGAAGGCCACCCGCATTCCCCTTTCATCGCCGCGGGCACCAACTAGGAAAGCCCTGCGGCCACCACATCTCCACTACTCGCCTCCGTGGCGCCGTCTTCTGCCGTTGCGGTCGCCGCGGCCGGAGGTGACGAAGGGTCAGATTTTTCTTCAGGACTGTCTCCCCCTTCCTGCTCCTCCTCTTCTCTCACGGCCTCCTCCGCTACAGCTACCGCCTCAACGTGGTTAAACACTTCCAAGGTCCGCCTCCACCGCTCGTCGTACGCATCAGCCGGCACGTTCACCAAGCCGAAGGCACCAAACGTTGGCTGTGGCGCAGCGGCATCCAGCGAACTCCCCTCCGCGCCGCCCTTCTTGCGCTTCGACGCGCGGCGCTGCATCTCCTCCGCCGCCTCACCGTACAAAGCACGCATCGTGTCCCCCCGCTTCCCGGTGATGGCCGCGCGATCCAGCGGCGGTGCTTCACGCGCGCTAGACGCCGACGCGGTCGCCTCGCCAATCTTTGACGGCTTCTTCGGCGGGCGGCCATAACCCGTGTCGCGGTAGAGCCTGCGCAGCACATCCTTTACGTTGTGCATCGCAAACTCGCGATCCACGTACTTGCGGCGAATGAAGGACTTCAACGCATCGTCCGCGACGCTGCCGCCACCTAAAGCGGGGCGGGTGCCCGAGGGTAAACGAGCCTCGTAAAGCGTCTTGCCCTTGGTGTTGCCGATCGCCTCCATCAGCCGCACCTCCGCTAAACTCCAGCGGTCCATGTTGGTCGACTTCACCTTCGACACGTGTGCACCAAGCGAACGGTGAACGCCGGAGCAGCGAATGCACACAAACACGCCGTGGTTGACGGAGGCCCACCGCGTGCCGCTCTCGCCGCAGTCGCAGCAGATGTTGTTGGGGTACTGCGCGCACAGGCGCTCCACCGCCGCACGGTTCTCGTCCCAGTCCTCCTCGTCGTTTGAAGCTGCAGCGGCGGCGGCAGCAGTAGCGGACGACAACGGTGTTGCTGCGCTGCTGGCCTCCCCTCGCTTTGACTTTTTGCTGTGTCCATGTTTGCGGTCGTGTGAGCGATGAGGCTCAGACTTTTCCTTCTTTGCCTTCGTGTGCGCCGACTCCTTTCGCTGCCCCTCCGCGGCGGGGGCACCCTCTGTTGTGCTCATTGGAGACTCAGTGGAGGGAGGAAGGGGGAAGACACAAATACAAGAGAAAGACACTGTACTCTCGGGCAAGCCGTTCGATGGGCTGTCCTTTTCTGTGGAATTCTCCCTTCGTTGTGCAAGGTGTTGAGTTGGCCGGGAGGGGTAGAAAGTTGGTGCGTGCAGGGAGGCGTGGCAAACCTAAAGGTGAAGAGAGAGAGAGCGAGACAAAACGGTTACGGCGTGGATTGCTGAAGGCTCGCATGAGGCATGTTTTCCGTTAGTTGCTATTGAAACCTGTTGACCTCTATGGAAGCCTGCGAAGCGCGATACATCTCTTCTGCCGCTTCGTGGAAACGACGTTGTTTAAGAACAATCGACGTCCGCATCAGCGTTGTATGGTCACGTGTCTGTGTGGAGTTGCAACCCTATTCCTTTTTTACCTTTACACCTCGTCTCAATAACCATTTACAGCTGGCAGCTGAAGCGAGGTCACTTACAAAAAAACAGCAACGAAAAAGTGCGCACACGTTTCTCTGTTCCCTTTGGTGTTGGGAAGGGAGTCCGCGACAGTGCACCCGCCCTCCCCCGTCGCGCACAGAACCCTCAACGCTGAAGTGTTAGCGTGAAAGTGAGAAACACAAAAACACCAGAAAAAAAAAGTTGACGAAGACAACACCCAACGACCATAGCGAGGTGAGGGCGAAGCGTACGTTGCGAGAGAGAAAGCTGTGTGTGGGCTTCCAGGCATAACCCTCTTTTTTTTCTCTTTGGCAAATCCGCAAAACTGCACCACAGGTGCGCATGTGCATCTCTTCCGCATTTTACGCATTCACGCGCACCATCACCACGTCACCGCTGCGCACGCCAGACCAGGTGCGTAGCGACACGCCTTCCATATCGTTCGACGTCACGTTCCGCGGGGGAAACCCACTAAAGATGCTAATTTGCGGCTGCACCGTGTACTTCTCTCTATCCTCTGTGTAGAGAAGATAGGCTAGATAGTCTATCAGCTTTGTCACTGGCGTGTCAGGACGCAGCTGCAGCGTCGGCGAGGAGTGCGGCAGACGGCAGCGCAGCTTAAACACCGCGGAGGCGTCGGTGGCGTCGTCGTCTACAAGGTACTCGTCTAGGGTAACGGGGGAGGGGGCCACCACGGCAAAGCTGTCCTCGGTCAGCCCGGACTGCGCCCGCGCGCTGGGTGTCACCGTCGGCGGCGACATCACCTCCTCCTCCTCGCTGTCCACATCCACCACGAGCGGGTTGTCGACAGCCCCTTCATGGCCGCCGGCCCGCCCCGTCGCACTCCCCTCCCGCCCTTCCGACGATGCCGTCGGGTTTGCGAAGGGGTCGTGCGGGGGGTCGTGGCTCGTGATGAAGAGCATGATCGCATCCACCACCAACGCACTGTCGAAGCGCCACGCCTCCGTCGAGACGAGCATCAACTCCTCCACCTTGAACTTCGTGACGGGGTCCACGATGAACATGCAAGGCAGGTGGCTCACGTCAACGCCGTACCTCTCCGCAATCGTCATGCCGCGCGAGTGGGTGACGTTCACCTCGTAGCAAAAAATGCTGCCGCTGGTCAACGAGCGCATCGCGTCGCTGGCCCACACATCGCGGGTGAAGCACTCACAGGGAAAAGAGTTGTCCACGACGGCGACCACCACCCAGCAGCTGCGGTCGGCCGCTTTTGTGCACTCCACCGCGAGCGATGCGCTGTCGCTGCCCACGACGTACGCGGGACGCGCAAAAAGCCGCTGCAGGTTTTCGTTGCTGCCGGAGGCCAAAATGCGGCCCTCCGGCGGTGTCGGCGGCCGCTGCGGCTCCGCCGGAGACCCGAAGCCCTCCATCTGGTAGGACATGGGCGGGTGAGGGCTCGCCGGGGATCCGCTGTCCACGATCGGGGAGGGCATCTCCTGGTGCGACGGGGCGGAGTCGCCGGCGCTGGGGTGATCGAGCTGGTATTGCACCACGGCCTGTTGCAAGTCGAAGTCGTGCATGGACAGGTACATCACCGCGTCGTCCTCCGTTGAGCCGGTGATGGCCATAAAGTTGGAGATGACATCTTCGCCGTCGTTCATCCTGCCGGGCGAGATCGTTCGACGTTAAGAAAGAAAAAGGACGAACTAAAAGACTCTTTGTATATGTCTGGACGCGCAAACACACAACACATACACACACACCCACACACACACACACACACGCGATGATCCGCAGGTGTGGCTGTGTCTTTCGGCAGGACAGCGGCACACTCGGCAAGTGCTTTTAAACAACACTCTTATGTTTTTTTGTTCGAGAGGAGCAGAGTAGAGGAAGAAAGATGCGTACGAAGGCGTACGAGCCGAAAAGAGAAAACAAAAACTCCCTCTGTAAAATCGTGAAGGTAATGAGGAAAATAGAAGTGATGTACTACGGCAGTGTATAGGGATATACTGTTTTTTCTAATCTTAATTCGCCAGCAAAATAGGAAAAAGGAAAACAAAGACGGAGAAAGGATGCTAATCTTCTATAAGTTACGGCGCCACTGCAGCACAGAAGCAGAAGGAAGAGAGGAGATGATATGGTGGTAATGATAAGGACCGTTGTATGGCGGCTGCGTAGCAGAGTGTGTGTGTGCGCTTCCCGCGAAGGTTGCTCGGCTGCCGGTGGCGCGTTGCGATTTTAGAGCGAATACAAGTAGAAGAAAAAAAATACAACGGAGCGCACTTGATACCGTGGAAGACGTTTCCGTGGCAAAAAGAGAAACAAAAGAACAGCTGAGACGATCCCAGAAAAGGAAAGGATGATTCGGAAAGGCATCCACACAACCCAACAGTGAGAGGAGGTAGAACTCGTGAAGGCGCTAGACACATGAGGAGGGCGTGGGAGAGGGCAGAGCACCTGTAAAGGAGATGACACAGGCTTCCTGTCTAGCGTGGAAACCACTTCTCTCGGGTTGCTTCACGGCAGCGGTACAGCGAGACTGAGACGTACTGTTAGAGAACTCGCCATACAATGACAGCCAGAGGGAGAGAATAAATAAACAACGCAAAGCTTATCTTTGTCAGCTTTTGAAATATCACATGCGAACGACTTCCACAGACAACACACGACAACATAAAGAGATAAAGAAATAGGTAACGGGCATGCCACCATCGGAAGAGAAAAACACAAAACAAAATGCAGCGAGTACACGGCAGTAAATGAAAGAGGAAACAGAGAGAAGTATAATGCACGTGTTCAGGCAAACACAAACACGCTGAAGTGGAAACGGGAAAACAAAATAAATATGTACTCCTTTACATGGTCGAGGAAGAAACGCTAGAAGACGCACTGCATTCACAGAGCGGAAGCAGCTGTCTTCGGTGCTATCGTTGTTTACATACAAAAAAAAAAAAAAACCAGCACAGTGATCACTCACTTCTACGTCATACATCGATCCCGTGTCCTTGTGAAATCACCAAATAAATCAGCAGCAGAGACATCATCATCACATTCTTTCTTCAAAGGTACAGCTATCTTACCTTCTCCATTCCTTAAAGCTCTGGCGCCGCCCTGTACTTCGCCTCGTCCAGCTCCTTCTGCACCTCCGTCAACCGCCTCGTCGCTTCCGCCGCCACCTCCTGCCGGTGCGCCTGTTCCGTACGTGCAAAAACACGCAGCAGAAAGGACGTGCGCTCCTCCACTAACAGCCGGCGCTCTCGCGCTTCCGTCTGCAGCAGCTCCTCTTGGAGACGAAAGGGCTTATGAAAGTCAGCGGCCACGGCACGGCGCGCACGCTCCTCCTCAGAGCAAAGGCAAAAGTCGCACATGTCGTACCGCATCTCCCACAGCAGGGACGCCCTCTCCTGCCGCTCCCGTGCACTGGTGGAGGCGAGGATAGCGAGGCACAGCTTCTCATACACGTGCGTGAGTGACTGCTGAACGTAGGTGTGAAAGAACACGGTGGCATCGCAGGGCTTGTAAACGTCCAAGGTCGCCTCCTCCAACTCCTCCAGCTGCACAGCCACGCGTGCCTGCTGCTCTAATGCGCACACCTGTGCGCGTTGGTCCGCCATGACCTGCGCGTGTTTTTTGCGCGCCGCGTAGGCCGCCCACGTGCGCTGAATGCGAGAGGCGAAGTAATCCTCACTGAGCTGCCGCTGCTCCCGCTCCATCAGCTCCTTGAAAACGCGTCGACTCGCTTTGATCAGCAGCTTGCGCTCGTACGACTCCTGCTGCCAGAGCAGCGCCTCCGTGTTCACCAGCTGCCGTCGCACCTCTGCCGTGTGCGCCTCTGCGTTGCGCACCACGATGCCAAACACGATCTCCTGCATCGACTCAATATCATCCCGACCCCGCGGCTCCTCGCGGTGGACGAGAATGTCGAGGTGCTGCTGAACCACCTCGGTCTCCTCCTGCCGTATCTCGCGCATCAAGGCATCGAGCTGATCGCGGACCTGCTGAGTGTGCAAGCGCTGCGAAATCTGCTGCGTGCGCAGGTTGCGCTCCTCACGGTAGCGGGTGAGGTCGTCGTGCAGCTGCCGCCGCGACACTGCTCTGCCAATGTCGCCGTTGCGCACGGCGGAGAACCACGTGCTGATCGCATTCACCGCAGCACGCCGGTCAATCAAGTCGCGCAGAGGACCCGACAGCGTCTCCAGCAGCGCCGGCTTCAACGCCTCCCAGTCAATCGCCTGCGTCAGTACAATGTCCGCACGCCTCTCCGTCTCTCCCACGCAGAGGGCCTGTCGATGCTCTCGGTCAAAGTCCTCCTGACGCGTGTGGAGTAGGTCTTGAGCGAAGATCTCGCAGGCCTGCGCGGACATTTCCGAAACCAGCAGCGTCGCCGCCTTCGCCTCCTCCGCGCAGATGGCCCAACGCTCCGCAGAGTCCGTGGAGATGTACCCGAGCACCTCCAGCTCCGCCTCGGTTATTTGGCGCACGTAGGCGGCGAAGGCCCCCCCGCGGTAGTCGCGACTGGCCTGCAGCGCCGCCTCCACGAACGAGTCGCGGTCCGCCTGTCGCACCGCCTCGTCCGCCTCGGCACAGAGTCGCAGATCCTCCCGGGCGTCCGCCTCGGCGCTGCGCAGCTCGCGCCACACGGCCCGCTCATCCGCCACGAGCGCCTTGCGGGCGGCCACCTCGTCGTTGCGGGCACGAGCCTTGCGGGTGACGACGTCCGTCAGCGTCACATGTGCACGCCGCAGCGCCTCCTCGTCGCACTCCCCCTCCACCTCGAGTTGCATGCGCGCAACCTCCTCCGCAGCCACAAGGCGCTGGAATACGGGGAGGTATATTTGTGCGACGTGCAGCGCGTTGGCGCGTCGGATGCCCTGTCGAATCAAGTCTTGCTCCGAGCAGATGGCGACGCGGTCTGCCGCCTCCCCGGCAAGCAGCACGTGCTGTTCCTGGACTTGCTGCGCCTCCTGCTCCCGCAGCAGCTGCGCTTCCTCAGCCTCTAGCGTATCCTTGAAGGACTGGAGCGTACGCTGCCCGGCAGATATCTTCTTGGCATTTCGTGCGTGATTGATTTCACGACCGAGGGCGCGGTTCGCGGCGCGCCAGCCCAGTCGGCCACGCAGGGAGCGGCGGAAAGCAGACTGCAGCACGCCGAGGGAAGCATAATGCGCCGGACTCACGCTGACTTCCCACAGCGCCTGCAGCTGGGCCATGCCGTGGCTGAGCTCCTGCTCCATCGTCTGCCTCGCCCCTCTCTCCTTGATGCCACGCAGGCTCGCCTCCTCGAGGAGGAGGATTTGCTGTGCTGCCGCTGCTTCGCCTGCCCGTACGCCGCCGTCAAACGCAGCCGCACATTCTCTCTCCACTTGATGACGTTCGTGCCGGTGACGCAGCGCCTGGCCCGTCGCCCACACCTCGTCCTCGCTGCAGCGCCGCTCCTCGGCGCAGAGGGCGGCACGGGCGTCCTCCTCCTCCCCCTCCAGCAACTCCAGCAGCAGCACCGCTTTCGGGTCAAGCGGGGCGCCGACATTGACCTCCGTCAGGGCAGCAAGTTCGTCTTGCACCGCATCCTCACGCTGCTGCCGCCAGTAGGTAAGACGCTCGAGGTGCATGCGCCGCCGCTGCCACTCCAACACCACCTGCTGCTCCTCGTAGAAGGCACGGTTGATGTCGGCGCGGGACTTCTTTTCAGCGAGTACGATGTGCCCGCGCAGACTCATGCACTCATCCAGCAAGGCCACGTAGTCGGCGATGCCCACGGCGTTGCGGCGCGGTGCGTGCGCCGAGGGCTGCGAGGGCAGAACCAGCGCAGAGGGACGCCGGATCGTCTCGGCGTTGGCCGCACTGGGGTAGGTCGCGTTGGCCGAGGGCGACCACGTTTTCGGCATCGCAGGAGACGAGAGAGGCGCAGCAGCGGTCGCCGCAGCCGCAGCGTCAATGGAGTCCCCATAGCGATGTCGGACGTACTGCTGCAAGATGCGGCGAGCATCAGGAGACGGCACACCGCCATCACCACCACCACCAGCAGCTGTGTTTCCGCTCGGCATCGTTGCAGGAGGCTTCGGTGCTCGAAAGGACGTGCTCGACGAACGTGCGCCGCTCAGCTCGCCGCCCTCTGCGGTGGCGGAGCTGCTTTCATTGACGCTGACGCTCGGTTGTGACAACCGCTGCTGCGAGGCGGCCCGCACGCCGAGAATACGCTCCAGCTGCATCTCGCGCGCCTTTATCGCTTTAATCCCCTCCGCAATGGCCGTGACAAAAGGGGATTCGTAAAACAGGTAGAAGCTGAGGAGGTCCTCGTGCTGGTAGATCTTCTCCCGCTGCTCGGTCTCCTCGATGCGCAGGGCGTCCATGCTGGGCTTCAGCACAAACGTGACGTAGCGCACCGCCATCATCTCTGATATCACCTGCTGATCCCACCTCTCGTACGCCATGACGTGCCGACGGCTCGCGCTCTCCAGGTCGGACAGATAGGCCACCTTCTCTTGCAGGGTAGGAAGCTCATCGAGCGGAGAGAGGTCCACCTCCTCCACCAAGTCGCCGCTCATTCGACGCCCGTCCGCGATGTTTTCTTCAGCCTCCGCTTCCGCCGTAACGGAGTTGCGCTCGAGAGCGTCCAAGGCACGACGCTGGAAAAAGGTGCGATCGTCCGTGTTGATCGTCTCCCAGCGATGCGCACGGGAAAAGTTGGTGGGCGTGGAAGGGAGCTCCGTTGGCACGTAGCTCGCCGTGCCGTCCGTCGCAGCAGCAGCCACAGTAGCAGCTTTTAAGTCAGCATCCTTCGTCATGCCCACCCCAGCAGCCGAGGCATCGTACGAGGTATGACTGCCTTCCCTCACAGCAGCAGAAGCCGGCAGCGCGGCATCGTTGTGCTTCTGCAGGTTTTTGTACAGGGCAATGCCCCGCGAGAACTTTGCGGTTTGCGGCTCCCGTGGGCGCGCCGTCGAGGGCCACTGCGGCGGCAGCACGAGTGGCTGCAGCGGCAGCGGCGACGTGTGAGCGAATTGGCCACGGATGTGCTGGAGCATATTGAGGTACGTCTGCTGCTCCGCCACGCCGTGCGTGATGTGCTGGACGCGTCGCCCTGCCTCTTGCCGAAGCTTGTTGCGGTTGATGCCGTCTGCCGCGGAGGCCGTCGTGTCGCGTGTGTTTTGCGAAGTCTCCGAGGAGGATACATCGGAGGCCCTGACCGTGTCGCTTCTGTTTTTGGCGCTGCTGCCGCTGCTTGACCGCGCAGATCGGATCGGCGGAAGTGCGTGCATGGGCCTGTTGCAAGGGGGAGGAATAATAGTATCCGTTCAGTAGAGAATACACAAAACGGACCGACCTATTTGCACCTCGGAAAGAGAAAATACAAAAGAAACCGGAGAGAGAACACCACTTGCCACCGTGACGTGCTCTGGACACTAGAGATATACTTGGTTGAACAAAAGGCGAAGTAGAACGTGTGGTGCGTCGGGAAACGGACACCCACGACGGTACAAAAAAAACAGGGGGGAGGAGAGAAGATTGCGAACTGATGAGCTACTCAAATTTCTATAAAAAAAAAGTGATGCTTGGTGTGTGTTGACGAGTGCACATGAACGCCGCAAACACTGCAAAATGCACTTTGCTTCACCAAGAAAAAAAGGGAAGCCAGCACATGCTTTTTCAGATGAACGTGGCCGCCGACAAGGTGTAAGCAATGCGGATGCATGGAGAGTCAGGTTGAAGCCAGTCCAGACCGCTAATATCAGAGCTTTCTTTTCCCATTCCAGCGACGCACATCTACTTAGGCCTTTTTGTGTTATCACGGTTTTCGTGTGTGCGTGTGTGTGTCAAAAACCTAAGAAACGCTCGGCGCATCAACGCGCATGCAAAAAGGGAAAAATGACTCTCTTCCAAGCGCAACAGGGAAGTACGGCCCCTCACACATTAGCGATGCCGCGGCAACCGGCCAACAACGGCGTACACCGGGCAGTGAGCGAATCAGAGGCACATTTCTTGTCGGCTCCTCTTGCCATCACCACTTCGGCGATGACGGCCATCGCTGATCGCGCGGCTCCCGCACCTCCTGCTTCACCGTCGGGCACTGCAGTGGGCGGTGCCACGTCGGCGTCTCCGTCATGACGGACTGGCGATAGAGGCGGCGGGCCTCCTCCAGGCTGCAGTGCATCTCCTGCGCCTTCCTTGGCAGCACCTTCTCCTCAAACCACGCCCACTGCTCATTGGCTGCCTTCAAGTAGGCTGGCTCCCCCGTCTCCCTCCACCACGTCATCGTCTCTACCCAGCGCAGTCGGTTCACGTGTAGCTCGCTTTCCTTGTGCGCTTCGTAATCCTGCTTGTAGCGAAACCGCACGTGGCAGAGCGCGCAGCTGGGCTGGTCGCCGAAGTACCAAATATCCTTCCCGTTGTGCGGCACTCGCGTGCTACGACGGTCGATCCATTTACTCTTCTTGCGGATGCGGATGAGGCGACCGCTCGCGGATGCGGTGCTGCTGTTGATGGTGGTCGCCTCCGCCAGCAGCACACGACCGAAGCGGAGCATGAGTACAGCGAAGCTGTGGGTGCCGTGTGAAGAGAGAAAGAAAGGCCCTGTGCAGCTCGACAGACGAGCGCGATGAAAATACGCGCCTTTATCCTAGTTTTGATTTCTTTTATTTGTTTTCCTCCGCAGTGCTGCTGTGGAGTCTTCTCTGGTTCTGACTCTGCATGGAGAGCAAAATAACAATGAAAAGCGCAACAGGAGAAGGAAAGCGCAGACCAAATGAAGGGGGGGGTACTTTGGGAAAGGAGGCGTGCGTTGATGCTTCGTACCGGCCACGCGAAGCAGAATCCCAGCACCACAGACGTTGCTGCGGCACGCGTTGTGCGCTCCGCAGCACAAAGTGAACTACCAATCAAAGAGCAAGACGGAATACTCACTGGTTGGATACACAACAGCAAATAGAGTGGTACGTCTTCTCGATAACCGTGTTGGTGGTTTCTGCTTTAACCGCAATTTTCATCGCGTGTTGTTCACGTCAGGAAAGCGAACAGGCCGCCACTGGAGAGACTAAACGCTCTGGAATAGATTCATTCTCGTGAACGCACTGCAGCCCTCTCCAGTACACGTGCGCACACGCTGGCGGTGTGTGTGTTTGTGTGTGTTTTCGTTTATTCCTTCTTTCTTTTTTTCTACAGGCCAGCGGGTGCCGGTGCTACGGAAGGAAAACACGACACAAAATACGAAAGGTAAACGAAAGGCCCAAAGGTAAGAATGACAGCTTCACTTTCAAAACGACATGCAAAACTATGTTTATTTGCACATTCAAAATGGCAGTCACGTTGTGATGCTCTACGCGGCACCGGCTAAGGGGACAGAAAGCGGCAAGGAAGAATACATATGCATATAGATATAGATTTAGATATAGATATAGATATAGATATAGATATTCGTACTGTTGTGGTGGAGTGTGTCTCACACACACGCACGTGCGCGCATCGTGGTGCCCAATACATATGCATATAGAGAGAGAGAAAAAAACAAGGCGTAGCAATGCAATGAGGCTCAACTCCAGGCCACGCGCATACTCAGAGAAAAAAAAAGCGGAAAAGGGAAAAAGACAACGCAATGCCTAAAAAGAGAAGAGACGGCAGGAGCGATGCGACCTTCCCAGCACGGTGTAAATGAGGCGAGGTGTGACACGGTGCCCGCACGGCGCCGCTTCTCTTGCTGTTTTGTTTTCTTGATGGATGTTTTGATGCGTCGACTTATCATTTTAGCACATCGTAGCGAAAAGAGGCAAAAACAGTAAAGCTCGACTTCAGATGTAAATTTAAAAAAAAAGGAAAGCATGAAGAACGAAAAACAAAAGAGTGGGATTTTAGAACAAACAACTCAAAACAGAAAGAAAAAAGGAGAATCGGGAAACAGAGAGAAGAGCTAAGAATAACAACGAGGGGGGGGGGCTCGGGAATGGGCAACGACGTGTTTTGGTAAACTCAGGCAGAGCCTTCCCTTTTCTGAGAAGAGGCGAAGAGACGGAAAGAGACTTCGCTTTAATAACAGCACACACCACAGGCCATTAACTGCAGGTTTTGTAGCAAACAAAAATGTTCCACTGTAATACACGCCAACGAGAGCCCCAAAGGGAAAAAAACAGTGCCGCGCCACACGTCTCCTCAACCCAGAAGCGGCACTAAGGCGCTGTGAGGAGTGAAACAAAAAAAAAACAGGAAAATGTCGATTTGACGCTATCCTTCCACGATCACCGCGCATTCCGACTTTCCTATCGTTCACGTGCGCGTAAAATACGAAATCTACTCGTTCCTGTTCGAGAAGAATACAAAGCAAGAACACCAAAGTCACACGTCACAAACTGCAAAAGCAGAACACTAAAAGTATGTTTTTTTGCACACAGAATCGAAGATACAAACGAAGAGGGGCTCCTCGTTTCCACCAAACACCCGGTGAGAAACTCGGAGCGGAAAAGATGAAGAAGAAGCTGCTACTTGCCACTTGAAAACTACACGCAGCACGGCTCGTGACGCTCGCTGCTAGCCGCGTCACAAGCCCACGAAGAAAGAGACGGGATACATAGAAAAGGAAAAAAAGAAAAGCATCACGGAAAAAGAACACGCAAAGGCAGTGGTATTCTCGACTATTGATTTCCAGAAGAGCAGGAAAGGAAAAAAGAACCGAGAAATGAAGAACTCGCGTCCATCCAGTTTAAACAACGATACGAAGAAGAAGAAGACAAAAGGAAAGAGAAAAAACAAGATGCATCATTACGCGCGCGTAAAGCTCCAGAGAGATGTATCCCTTCGTTTCATGCAACAGAAGTAACATGGAAAAAGGCTGCCGTTTCCCTTTCGAGGAGGGGGGGGGGTAGGAGGTGAAGGTAAAAACAAATGTGAAGATAGTTAATTCAGGAGAAAAGCGAACCGGGTGCGTATATATATATATATATATATATATATATATATATATAGAGAGAGAG